>NC_049914.1:25430058-25469818 GCF_001411555.2 Juglans regia | reverse complement strand
TGATGGTGATGGAGGTGGTGGTGACTTGTAGATGTATGGAGGGGGAGGTGAGGGAGATGGTGGAGGCGGTGACTTATAAATATAAGGAGGTGGAGGAGATTGTGAGGGTGGTGGCGGTGATTTATAGATGTATGGAGGAGGAGGTGGTGACTTGTAGACATAAGGAGGAGGTGGAGATGGAGAAGGAGGAGGTGGTGACTTATAAATATAAGGAGGAGGAGGTGATGGAGATGGTGGAGGAGGGGATTTGTAAATGTAAGGTGGAGGCGGTGATGGAGATGGTGGTGGTGGAGATTTATAAATATAGGGAGGAGGAGGAGATGGTGATGGTGGTGGCGGTGACTTATAGTAGTAATATGGTGGAGACTTCTTGTAATATGGAGGCAATGGTGAATTGTAGCGGTAGTATGGCGGGGGAGGGGACTTGTAAATGTAAGGCCTGTAATCATCATCATCGGCTGCTACATTGGTGGCCAGTATGAATACTGCCACTGCATAAACCAGGCGAGGCCAGAAATTGGCCATTTTTTAGTAAACACGAAACTCCCACAGTTGTGTTTTATGGCTTGAAGATCTGAACTACTTTTGAATGAGGAGCACTGAGCAGAGGCTCCCACTTTATATAGCCAAACCTTCAATAAGCAGATCAGCATGTTTTTTAGTACTAGATGAAGTTTTCAACCTTGAACTAACCAATTATACATGAAGTTGAACATTTCATTTCATTTCTTTAATAGAAATACAAGAATAATGGGATCCCTGTAATGCCTTGAAACGGTCTAGATTATCTGTGCAGGCACCAATATTGATAATGATTAAAAAGAATACATTTATGTAAAGACTTGACTCCATCAACAACCCTAAATGTGAAAATGGGTTCATGTTTGATCTTTGTTTACTTTGGCTTGTGTTGAAATTAATGAAAATTAATACCTAACACGCGCTGTGGATTTTGAGTTTCTAGACTGGACGACATATGTACTGGCGTCGACTTTAATATATACACTTGTTTTTTATTAATTTTATTTTTTGTTTTTGGGTTTTATAAGCATCAGCAACAGAGTCGGTGAAAGTGGGACATTTCCAATTTGCAATGCAGAACAGGTCCTGCAGGCGTACCAGCTTATTTTTCCAGATTTGCCATTCATTTCTTCAGAAAAAGTTCAAAAAATAAATAAATAGAGCTACATATCACTATCAATTGCCTGGTCCATGCATGTTATTAAATTAAGCACCAAGATGCATCGAGTCTATGTAATGATATCTATTTGAATAATCATGGTTGCTCAGCTTCTTGACAGCTTAAGATTTATGCTTGTGAATATACCGATATAAATAAAAAATCATCTTATTAAATTTAAACCTCAGGAAAATGCAAGATTAATTATCAGATTAATTAGTATTTCTATTATCATGGTTTTTACTATTATCTTTCCATTATTTTTTTTATGTGGCATTAAATAATTTATTTACAGTTAAAACATAATAAATAGTCTCAAATTATTAAATACGACATCATAAAATGGCGAGAGATTAATGTTGATAAAATAAACAGGGGATAGAGCCTGCAAAAATAAAACTGTCCTACCTAGCCAGGTGAGTTGATTTTAATTATTGGAGGAATTAAAGGTCTAGATCAAGAGCCGTCATTAATAAAAGTCTTTAGGTAATTTAAAAGCTAAATGTGGAGGAAAGAAGTGCATGATTAGGTACCGATACATGAAGCTTTGAAATTCGTGTCCAAAACTTAATTAATAATTAATTATGATTAGGTACCGGCACATAAAACTGTTGATTGGCTTGCTAAGTATGGTTCGCTTGGTCATCACATGGAGTAGCAAGTGATTGGGGAAGTGTCGAGGTTGCTGAGACGTCTAATTCGCTTGAACAAGTTGGGTATTCTCTCGTTACGTTGTCGCTAATATTTTTCTTGATTTTGTTGTTGCTTTCTTCATACTTGTTTAGTTTTTTTGAATTTTTTTAGTTGTTTGGCTTAGGCTTTTTAGATTTTGTTTTAGTTTTTTTATTTATTTTGTCACTTGGTTTTATGTTAATTTATAACGTTTATCATGTAAGCCCTCAAGTGTAATGATGTTACTACGGTATTCATCGCTCATAAGTGAAGACTGATTAATAAATTTGAGACGGAGCCATTATGTGTGTGGCTACATACTCTTTATAAAATTATATATAAAAAAAATTAATAATTACACATTATTCCACATCATGATGATCACTTGTGCTTTCAATATTTTCTCATTAATAATAATAATAATAATATAATAATAAACATATGTTGTAGCCCAGTACATGATTTTGATAATCCTAACCTTTGGTAATGTAATATGGTTAGTGAGAAAAACAAATCCGTCATGTCGACGATATAGTATTTTTTTGTGGAAAACTCCAAAGTCAAAGACAAAGTTGAAGTTCGGTTGTCGTTTTGAGTTGCCTTAAGCCTAAGCTGGTTCCAACGCTAAGGGCGTGACGATGGCAACTTCTCCGAATTAATTACATTATCATTTTAAAATGTAGATTTGGATTTCTTTAGGATTTTTATCCAAACTTTAAAGTATAGTTTTAGAATGGCAGAGAGATAGACATGTGAAATAGGTTTTCAACTATTTATTAAGGAGGTGATTTTTTGGGACTGTGGCAATTTATGGTAGAGAAGTTAAAAAACTACTGTGATGAGGAATATTTGACTGAGAAGAAATATCTATGTTTTTTAAGAAAGATTTAAAGCTCTACTGAGTTGTTCATACAAGCTCAAGAAAATCTGGTAGAGTACAAAGAAGAACAGGTGGATAGGGGTATTGATCGAAATGTAAGACAAATGAATCGAAGAGTGGCTAGATGGAAGAGGCCTAATAAGGGATTTGTAAAAATTAATTGGGATGCAGCTATGAATTCAGACAAGAAAAGGATGGGACTGGGAGTAGTGGTGAGGGATGAGGAGGGTGAAGTGTTGTTATCCCTTTGTAAGCCAATGGAAGGTTTGAGCATTAGTGTTACTGCTGAGTTGTATGCTTTGTGGGAAGCTCTGAAGGTGTGTGCTGAGTTTAATTGGACCAAGGCCATCTTTGAAGGGGATGCTCTGTCCGTGATCAAGTCTGTTAATAGCTTGAGTTGCAGTTGGGAATGGCATGTACAGCTAGTCGGACTCTAGAATAAAAGACATCAGCCTCACTTTATGTATCTTATTTTTTTTACTGACTCTAGAATTCGGACAAGAATTCTAAAGGATCTAAACAGGATGATGGCATAGTATGCATGTAACATTAACCATGTTATTGCGTTTAATATTTGAAAATTTCTTTATGCAATCCTAGGACTACCCGCACATGACCCAGAAACACACCGTTTTATTAATTGTGAAGACAGTGTCGCCATTAAGGCCTTGTTTGTTTTCCAAAAACATCTCATCTTATCTCACATCATCATTACAACTTTCTCAAATCTCCACATAAAATAAAATAAACAATTCAACTTTTTCAAATCTCAAAACAACAATAATATTAAAAAATATATTCTAACAATATTTTATTCAACTTTTTAACTTTAATATAAACTCATCTCTGAAAACAAACGAGCCCTGTGGCCCTTCACACCGCAGAACTCTCGTATCTTCCTTGCTGAAACACATCGTCCCCTACTCTCCTATCTTTCCTGCTGAAACACATCGTCCCTACTCTCCTATCTTTCTTGCTGAAACACATTGTCCCCTTCATATCAAGATCACCGTCGCCTTTGTCAGCGCGAGACCCCATCCCCTTCCTTAGCTCAAAGTCGTTGCCCCTATCTTCACATTTCACTCCCTTTGTACCCTCATGCCCTTTTCCATTCAATACTCACTCTAAGTCACTCTTCTTCACCATCATTCCTTCAGGAATTCACAGCCACGATACCCCACCACCAACATTATCCAGAAGATTGTTCCTTCCTTCAGTTTCTAGAATCTGGGATGCTTTGACCGATGGTAACCATGCACGTGAAGCCAGTGTGGCCATTCTACTAGGAATGTTGCTTTTCCTCAAGGGTGATGTTTAGGGTTCTTTAGTGGAATTCGAGAGGGCAATTGAGGTTGATCATTGTCAAAAGGCATGTAGGTTACAGGGATACTTGATAGCTTATCATTGTAATGTGAATTTATTACTTTTTGAATTGGATTATATGAAATTGGTGGTGTTTTTTGTCAGATCTTTGGCAAAGGGGGCTCGTTATATAAAATAAATAATAGTTCTTTGCTGGTTCCATTTCTTTTGCTTTCTAGGAAATTTTGGCAAAGGAAAGACAAGTAGAGTTTTGAACTTTAAAAATCCTGATATTTAGAGCAAGCAGAAAATTTGATCAATTTTTTGTAATCTGTTAGGGGATCGAGGCATGGCAAAAGGGAGGACATTCACTCTGAGGTTGAAGAGGAAGAGAGAGAGGGTTAGGACAAAATGAAGCTTGCGAAGGCTACAGGGGGATTTTAGGGTCATTAAACAGTGCAGTTTGTTTGGGAGGGTACGGTGTCGTTTGACTTAGTAGGCAAAGGGATGGGTTTTTAAACGGTGTAGTTTTGTTACTGCTTTCAATCAGAACGTTGTGTTTAACAGCAGTCTATTGTAAGGGTGTCTTAGTCATTTTATGTTAAGTTTGTTAGGATCATGCAGATTATGTGCACAAGAAGGGGGAGAAAATGATCATTCTGGAATCTTGAATATTTGTAATCTCTATTCTTGGGAGGTTTCAGATTCCTCGAAAATCCAAGGTTATGAAGTTGTCGTGATTCTCATCCATCATTTTCTTCACTAATTCTCTATTCATTTACATTCATCCTCACATCTTTTATCAATTACACTATTAGTGTAACATCCGGACCCAATCAAGCTCATTTTATTTATTTATTTATTTATTTATTTATTATTATTTATTTTGTTTTAGTTTATTCTATTTTATTTTTCTTCACATGTTTATTTTTTTCCCGCATGTTTTATTTTATTTTCTTCTCTCTCGATCTTTATTTCTTAACTCTCGTAAGATTTTCTCTCATCCACTCCATGCACACACACGACACATCCGCACACACGTCTCTCTCTCGACTCTCAAGGGTTTTATTTTTTTTTTTGGTCATCCAGTCATCTATATATTTGCCCGTTCTTCATCCCCAACAAAAACCTAGAGTTGCCGCTTCTTCTTTTTCACACCTCAGCCTCCTTCACCGTGAGCCCTTCCCCATAGCGCAGTTGTGCAGTACCTGAACCACTACCCCAAACGAGCCAAGCTCGTAACACAACACGGTATAACCCCTGGAGCCGCTGCACAGATCACCCACTGCACCGTAGTGCAACGCGAAGACAACCGCGCAGCACCCCAGCCACTGCCACGACCGAGCCCAGCCTGAAACACTCGAACCACATCCCGCACGATGGAAACCACCATGATTGCTACTGCTTTGCCCTGCACCTCCGCACCAAGCCGCTGATACGCTTTGGGACGTGAAGGACTCTGTTTTTACACGCCGAAACAGGGGAAGCATCCCCATCATGAGCCACGTCGTCAGCCCCCTCAACTTCGACGCCACTGCCATCACACTACGCTGAAAAGCAAGCCTCCACTGCCCAGTGATGTCCAGCGCCACCGTCCGAAGCCCCATGCACGCCGCGTGATGCGTACAACTCTCTCTCCCTCAGTGTTATTCCACCGCAAGCCACTGCAAACCACCATCTTTCACGCCGGAAACCAACATAAAAGCAGCAGCAATCACTGGCTGTGAGACCCTCAGGCCACCCCAGCCATAGCACCCCCTCACGGTGAGTACCTCCCTCAGTTACTCCCTCCTTTCTCTCCGCCCTCTTTCGCTCACCTTTCCCTCTCTTTCTCTCGTACCCAGTGCTGCTCGACGGAAGCTTCGCCGTGCTCCTACTCTTCTGCTGCACCACCGTAGTCCCTCCAGCCAGCCCCGTCGCGCCTCACCCTCGACGCGTGCCTCGATTTCCCTTGGGTAACTTCTTGTCGTGCATGTTATGTTGATTTACGTAGGTTTGTTTTTGGTTAGTTTTCAAGGAATTAAATGAAATTACCGTAATACCCTTTAACACATGTTATATTAACGGGCTTTTAAAATTTATTATGTATTAGTACACTCTTATATATTTAGGATTACAGAAAATTACTTAAGTATTTTAACATATTATTTAAGTAAAGATTTATTTTAAAGAGAGAATAATATTAGTGTAATGTTATTTTTTTTTTTTACACTTTAGATATGATTTAGTCTATTTAAAAATAGTTATAGTTTAATTCTAAAATATTTTGGGATAATTATATTATTTAGTATTAAACTTTATAATTTGTTTTCAATAATAAATAGGATGTTTATTTTGTACTATTGGTAGAAATTATTTTTACAGTAAGTGTGTAATTTTATTTTTAACATTTAAATTATGATTAAAGCAATTTTTTTTATGAAATTTTTACTAGTACTTATCTTAAATGTTGATTGATATAAAGGAAATTTAGAGAATGATGATATTTTGGGAATGATGAGAATTTTAGGTTTTGTGGAATTAAATAGGTTATTTAAAAGTTTAGGATTAAATATCGAAATAGGAGATTAATTGAAAATTTACGAGAATTACGTGATTATTTTATAGGTGACGATTAATTATTGTTCGACGTTTTTGAGGAATTCCGAAAAAGCTAAAAAGTTCAGGTAAACGGGGCTCTTATGCAAGACTTAGCATTAAAATAAAATGAGCTGAAGTTATTTTTAGAAAATATACATATTTGATTTTGAAAAGAAATTTGAACTACCTCAGTTATTTGTTCTACATTACTCATAAGATTCTGTTTAAGAATAAATTATTTTCTGTCATGACTGGTGTAGACATTAGCTTATTTTTTACATTCTGTTTCTGAACTTTGAAAAAAGAGAGCAAATATGAAATTTGTGCATAAATTATGTTGTGATATGATTTTATTCTATTCTGAAGATTTTCTGTACTCTGATATGATCTTATGTGATTTCTAAAAACCTATGGCATAACATTCTGTTTCTGTTCCATTCTGACCTCACCACTGGTGTAAAACTGTGGCCTCTGTTCGGGTTGGTACCAACTTTTCTGTTTCTGGTGCACCCACTTTGGAAATAAAGTGACTTTTTGTGTGGTCTTTCCTATGTGCACACTCGGGGCTCTGAGAATGAATAAGGGGAATATTCACATTCTGTTTCAGCTCGGTTAGCTACCGGGGTTTGCACATCCTACCACGGAGGTTAAACATGGTATTTCTTCTGATATGATAAGATGAGATGTGATGTTTCAGTTTATGCTATGCCAAAGGGATTTTGATTATGAATATTTTTGAACTTTCGCTCTGATATTTTTGATAACATGTTCTGACACTGCATTTTGAAAACATTATACTGATTCTGCATTCTGAAAGAAAATATTTTTGTTCTGCATTCCGAACTCTGTAAATGCTCATGTTTACACACTAGTATATGTCATCTGCTTACTGAGTTGTTGATAACTCACCCCTTATCTCCAATTATTTTTTAGATAATTTTGATGGTTCAGCTGGAGAACAAGAGTAGAAAGTTTAGCAAGGTGTGATGATCGTAGTGGAATAAGTGTCTGGGGGCACAAATGCTTATTTGAGAGTTGTAGTTAATAAACTGATTTATTTTTCGAGTATTTGATTTGATGAGTTGATGATGTTTTCGAGAGTTTGGAGAATTTCTAATTTATGTTATTGGAAATTTCTTTATTGTCGCCATGGAGGAACTTAGATTTTTGGATTGATTAAATGAATTAATATTTTATGGAATTTTCTGAATTTTATAGTTGTGCTATTTAAGTTAATTTTAAGTATTAAAAGTTAACTCTCCAGAACTTCGGGATCGGAGTGTTACAATTATTCTACCAGATTCATAACAATTCGTATCTCAGAGCCTTCGATCCATATGGCCGACAACACCAAATCAAAACGAGACAGCAAGCAACGCAAGTATGAAGAACAAGACCAGACCATCCAGAACCTCATTGAGCTGGTATACCAAATCTTAGACATGCTACACACCATGTTTGAACGCCTTGAATGCCAGCACCCTCTACCACCACCAAAAAACAAGTCAAACTGAGATTTGGAGGGAAATGATCCTAGAAGAGCATCGGCAAGAGGCATTAAATTAGACTTTCCATAGTTCGATGGAGACAACTCAGTAGGTTGGGTATTCAAGGCAAATCATATTTTGAATTTTATCAAACACATCCAACACAACGTCTATTAATGGCTACATATCACATGCATTGGGAGTCACTTATTTGGTATCAAGATGCATGGGATAGTGGGCACTTCACCAGCTGGGAGACCTTTACCCGAGCTCTCTAAATCAGATTTGGCCCAACAGCTTACGATGACTTGATGAGGCTAAAAAAACCTCAACAATGGCTGCTTACAAAACACAATTTGAAGCACTATCTAACAGGCTCAAGGGCCTTTCAAATGTGCACTCAGCCGCTTCATTAGTGGGTTAAGGGATGAAATTCGCCTACCATTGAAGATGTTTAATCCAATCAGTTTAAATGAGGCCTTCGAATTGACCAAAATACAGGAGGAGTATCTCACCAGTACAAGAAAAAGCCAAAACATAGGGAATGAAAATGGGGTCTTACCCACTGCTAGTAACACTTCATATGGACAGTCCACTGAAGGGAGCAGTAAGTGGTCCAAGCCCATGGTACCTGCAAGGAAAAAATTTTCTACACAAATGGACGAAACGCATAGAAAAGGACTATGCTACCACTGTGACGAAAAGTGGCACCCGGCTCATGTGTGTAAGTCTCCAAAATGCTATTTGCTGCATGATTATAAGGATGTCGTAGATGAGCAAATGAACAATGAAATTGAAGAAAATCAGGTGCTGGAAGAAGTGGATGTGGAACCCAAGGTAGAGGTGGAGCCTGAAATTTCTTTGAATGCAATAGTTGGAACCCCCAGCCCAAGTATGATGAGACTTTTGGAAAAAATTAGTGGAGAACGAGTGGTGATTCTGGTGGACTCAGGGTGCTCTCATAACTTCTTAGACCCAGCAATAGCAAAAAGGGCCAAGTTTAAGGTGAATTAGTCCTCAAAAAGGGCCAAGTGAGGGTCATTGTGATTCAGTTCTCCTAAAAATGCAAAGTACTCAGTTTTCTCCATCTGTTTAAGTTCTTGAGTTGGGTGGATTTGGGGTGAACTAGTTAGAGACCCTTGGGTCGATTGTTTTTAAGCCATATTTACGTAAATTTGTACTGGTGTTCTTTGATAATATTTTAGTATATAGTAGTAGCTAGAAGGAACACTTGGTTCACCTAAAACAAGTACTGGACTTGCTGTAAGATCACAAGCTTTACGCAAAGCTGTCCAAGTGTGGGTTCGAGGTGGAGGAAGTGGATTATCTCGATCACATTATTTCTACCAAGGGAGTAAAGGCAGATCTGAACAAGATTGCTTCAATGTTGGAATGGCCCACTCCTAAAAACACCAAGGCCTTGAGAGAGTTCATAAGCCTAACAGGCTATTACAGAAAGTTCATTAAGGGGTATAGTATGCTAGCAGCCCCACTAACAAGTCTCTTGAAGAAAAATGGGTTCTTTTGGAGCAAAGAAGTTGAGCAAGCTTCTGTGAAGCTGAAGGAAGTGGTTACTCAGCACTTTGTACCGAAACTCTCGGATTTCACATGCCCATTCACCATTGAGTGCAATGCTAGTAGGAAGGGCATTGGGGTTGTATTGATGCAGTCCGGGCAACCTATAGCCTTCCTAAGCAAAATGTTGAAGGGTAAGGCGCTTATCCTCTCCACTTATGAGAGGGAATTACTAGCCTTGGTGACTGATGTCGAGAAGTGGCGCCCCTATCGACTGGGGCAATCATTCATAGTGAAAACAGATAAACAAACCCTAAAGTTTCTGCTAGAATATAGGGTAGGCAAGGAAGCACAACAAAAATGGCTCATAATTGATGGGTATGAATTTAAGATAGAATATAAGAAAGGGCAGGAGAATAGAGTTGCTGATGCTCTTTCTCGAAAAGGGGAAGAAGATTATTCAAGGAAGGAGTATTGGCACACATCTCCTTTCCAAAACTTGATTGGGTGGAGGAATTAAAGATGAGTTACCAGTTGTCTAAGGAGTTTTCAGATTGGTTGGCTAAGGCAGGGGAACCGCAAGAAGTTCCTAAGGGAATTTATGTTGTGCAATGGTTGCTTGTGAAAAAGGGAATGTTGATGTTAGTACTCGAGATACCTTTTGTTAAAAAAGTGTTCCATTACATACACACTGATCTAATGGCTGGTCATTCTGGTTACCTCAAGACTTATTAGAGAGCAAAAATGGATTTTTATTGGTTTGGAATGAAAAAAGACATTAAAAGGTGTGTGCAAGAATGTGAGGTGTGCCAAGCCGTTAAATATGAAGCAATCCCTCTAGCTGGTCTACTCCAACCATTAATCGTACCCCAACAAGTATGGATTGGCATCTCTATGGATTTCAAATAGGAACTTCCAAATTCCAAGGGAGCTACTGTGATGTGATCTTTGTGATGGTGGACAGGTTCATGAAATATGACCATTTTATGGCTCTGTCTCATCCCTATACAGCCCAGGGTGTGGCTCAGATGTTTCTATCCTCAGTTTTTAAATTACATGGGTTCCCAAGAACTATTGTGTTGGATCGTGACCCTATGTTCCTCAGCTCATTTTTGAAGAGTTTGTTCACTCTTCAAGGAACTACACTAAATTTTAGCTCGGCCTACCATCCCAGAGTGATAGTCAGACCAAAGCCTTGAATAAAAGTCTGGAGGGTTACTTGAGAAGCTATGCAGGTCAGAAGCCTAAGACATGGGGACAGTGGTTACCGCTCGTAGAGTAATGGTATAATAGCAGCTATCACAGCTCTACAAAGGCGTCGCCTTTCAAGGCTCTATACATGTACCCACCCCCAAGGCTAATTACTTATATACCCGGCACTTTAAACAATGACATAGTTGATCAAATCATGAGAAGCAAAAGCCATATTTTGGAACGTTTGAAGAACAATCTCAAGGCAGCACAAGACCGAATGAAAATATATGTAGACAGGAAGAGAATCAAAAGAGAGTTTAATGAAGGAGACTGGGTTTACCTGTGACTTTAGCCATAGAAACAGAAGTTAGCGATCGTGTGCCACAATTGGAAACTGGCTCCCCGTTTCTATGGGCCATTCAAAGTGGTCGAAAGGCTCGGATATGTGGCCTACCGACTGGATCTTCCACCCACATCTAAGATCCATCCCCTTTTTCACATCTCCTGCTTAAAGAAGAAGATCAATGAGAGTATTCAACCCATTCCTATTTTACCGCCCACAAATGAGTCAGGAGAAGTCATACCTAAGCTAGAGATGATCTTGGAACGCCGAATGAAGCATAGGGCCACAGTGCCGTGACTGAAGTTTTGGTCAAATGGGTTGGGGCTCCCGCGGAGGACACCACCTAAGAGAGCTTGTGGAGGCTTAGGACCTTGTACCCACACCTTGTGGGCAAGGTCTTATAAGAAGGGGAGAGTGTTAGGGGCTCAAGGAAGGGGATCGAGGCATGGTAGAAGAAAAAAATGGAGGACCTTGACTTTGAGGTTGAAGACAAAGAGAGAGAAGATTAGGGCAAAATGAAGCTTGCAAAGGCTGCAAGGGGATTTTAGGGTCATTAAACGGTTCGGTTTGTATGGGAGGGCTACGACGTCATTTGAGTTAGTAGGCAAAGGGATGGGTTTTTAAATGGTGTAGTTTTTTTACTACTTTCAATCAAAATGATATGTTTAACAGCAGTCTGCTGTAAGGGTGTTTTAGTCATTTTATGTTAAGTTTGTTAGGATCATGTAGATTATGTGTGCAGGAAGGGGAAGAAAAGGATCATTCTAGAATATTGAATATTTGCAATCTCTACTCTTGGGAGGCTTTGGATTCCTCGAAAACTCAAGCTTATGAAGTTGCCGTGAGTCTCATCCATCATCTTCTTCATTAATTCTCTGTTCATTTACATTCATCCTTACATCTTTTATCAATTACACTATTATTCTACCAGATGCATAACATAATCTATTTATTTATTTATTTTTCCATTATGATAAACGAGATAAATCTCAGAGCTCAAAATGTTGTGAGGAGACTACAGTGGTCGAACATGGAAACACGGGAATGGGTTGAAGAGAAAAACATCAGAGTCTACGGACACAGGAATATGGGATGCCGATAGTAGTGGAGAAAGAAGAGAACTACAACTCCATTCAACAGATTGGAGAGAGGAGAGAAATATTGTTTTTCAGATTTCAGTTGTTCAAAGGCAAGTTTATTGGTTTTGTGTTTCACTATGATAGAAGATGGTTTTCATGGGTAGTATGGTCATTCACTTGAGAATCACATACGCACGTATGAGGACTGCAAGGAGAGTCCCCATTTGAGACTGTACATAGCATGACTCTTAATATTTTACATCCAGAACAATTGAAACTTACACAATTTATCAAAAAATAGTAATGTGTAGTCCTGTTAATATTAGTGTGCGGCATGCATGAATGAAATCTATTTTTCATTCATCGATTTTATGGTCTTGAGTGAACGACGGTGTTATCTGTAAATCTAATTAATGAAAATTAAAGTAAAATATGTCAATTCTGATAATTTTAAATATAGTGTTAATGGGACATTTATTGCTCCCAATAAATTTGAAATTGACCCCTTGTTTCTTGCTCTATATGAAGGAAATTATATAAATAAAAATGCATTATATAACAGCCCACAAGAAATTTATTGGAAGAACTTTTTAATCTTTAGAAATTTTGTGACAATCCCGAAAAGGTCTCACGAATCGAGTAATCATGAAAGTTTTAATCTGTCAGCATAATCAATTTTTTACCCACTTTAGTGTCAGAAACGTGATTTTATTTATTTAAAGTACTTAGGATTGTGAGAATGAGAAACGGTTCATTAGTCTCAGATGAATATTTAGGATTTTACGAACAATAAAACGACTTTTATTTTCTGGACAAAAATTGTTCAAAAATGTGTTTTGATTTATTCAATGCACTAAGGAGTCAAAATTCATGAAACGAATTGAATTCCTAGTTTTGTAGGATTATTTAGGATTTTATGGTGCAAATTTATTTTCACAATTTTCGAAATGAATAGTAACACCAGTGTTAGCAATCAGTCCAATCGTTTTCAAATCATAGTGTGGATTGTCCAAATCAGTCTAAAGAAATTACATCCGGACACATGGCAAGATCTTAGTCACACTAGATGAATAGTATATGACACTTGTCACCAAAAGAAACTATGAGATGAAAATGTGAAGGAAATGAAGGAAACTCAAGCATTGTCATCATGCCATCTAATCTAAATACTATTTCATCCAACCATTCATTTTATGCCAACTAAATAGAGTTTCAACCCTAGTGAGATCCTAAGCTTTTGAGATCCAATTGAAACCCCAAAACTTTGGTGAAACCGAAACCCTAAACGGTTTCCCCAAATCCCAAATGGTTACCCCCAAACCCTAAGTGTTGACTGATTTTAGCTTAGTGTTTAATCACTTGATTAAATCACTTCCACACGCTATTAACAATAGAATTCATATCATTACACTCTCACCCATTATTTTATACCATAGCAATTTCATTAGGCCAAGAAAAATTGGATTTAGGCTTGACAAAAACTGAAACTCTGAACCAAATCCTATTGCAACCCCAAATGAGGCCCATTTTGGCCCATCTAAATGCACCACCAATGCAAGGCTTCTTGAGGAGGTTTCCCTCAACCCCCAAGGTTGTCCTATAGATGACTTGTCAGCCTAAATAGTGCTTGGATGGCAGGCCAAAAAGCAACCCCAAAACCACCACCCTTCGTGGCCAATGGCAACTCAAAACCATGGAATGTATGGCACACGACTTTCACCACTTTTGGCTGCCAACCTCCCATCAAATTGATTTAACTTGGCCACAGAGAGCACTAGCAGTGGACTCAACAAAGTTATATCTTGGCCAAAGTTTAACTAGATTGCATAAAAACTCATTGTATTGGACTCAACAAATTAAGCTACAATATTTTTAACTTTGATCATTTTCATTGGCCAAATCTGTTAAGTCCAAGTGTTGGCAAAATATTATTTTGGCATAAAATTCATATTCGTCTCAAAAGCACGAAGCGCCCAAATCCTAAACTCAACTATAGAAGGCGGCCAGTCTCCATCAATCATCATTTCAATGACATGGCATCATCTTGCTGGAATGCCTCAAGTTCTAGTTCTGCAATATTATGATTAGTTGATGCCAATTTTTCTTTTAAAATCTAATATCAACATTAGAAAATTAATATGTAATTTTTTAATAAAGAATAAATATTCAAATTACAATTAGAATTAAAATAAATAAAATTTTTAAAATTAATATTTTAATAGAATAATGATGGATTTGAAGAGTCTGTTATTTGATATTGTTGAAAAATGACTAGCTAAATTTATTAAAGTGAATTCTCTACTAATAATGCTCTAAGTAAGCTCATCCTTTGTTGAGTCTACTACTAATACTCTAAGTAAGCCCATCCTCCTATGTAAGTCGTCCATAGCTTGCCCTTCACCCTTTGATCACTTGCCGTTCACTTTCTTGGAGAAGACTCTAGAGGTGATTTCTGATAGTTTTTCTGGTGATTTTTGCTTTATTTTTTTGAAGTCTTTGTCAGTAGATTCTCACAAAACACTCTTCATATAAAATATTTCTATTTGACTATAGTTTCCAATGATATATTTTTTTTAGTGGAATTTTGATTGGTAAAACGTCTGTTTAAGCATGTAAAAGTTATACTGGGCTGTAATCTGGATGGTATGTGATTCTTTAATTTTTTTTATGAAGTTCTTGGCAAGATCTTGGTCCGATATTTTTATGGTTTAGAGTTAACATGTTAACATGCCAGTTAGGTTTGGATTTGTTGCATGTTAAGAGTTTTACATGATTTTGGAAAGTTGAAAACTGAAAGTGTCAAAACAGTTTCTGTTTTAGTGGAGTTAAAGGCTTTTGCTATGGAAACAAGATCCAATAGTCTTGATATTCACATATGATGTTATTAAGGCTTAGATCTATGTATTAGGAGTTTATTTTTTGTGAATATTGGTTTTGATATTGATGGAATAATTTTATATATGCAAAATTTTGTTTAGAACCAATTTAGGGGCTTTCGGGTATGTGTTAAGTTTTAATGAAACTTTTTCCATGTGATTCTAGGTTTAATGATTGGATAAAGTTTTGAACTTCAATATGAGGTATATGATTATATTTCTTGAAGGTTATTTCATGAGAAATTGGGATCTAGTAGTTTGACCTAAATCAAAGCATGTGGTACTCGGTTTTGAAGTTAGTTTGCAAGTCGATTTTGTTGGATGATGTTTTGTGATCCTTGTGGTCTTTGATTATTTGTTCAAGCATGTTATTTATTAGGTTTGATTTATAAAAATTCTAAGAGTGTGTTTATGGACTTTTGGAGTCCTTGGAGTTTATTTGTAAAGTGTTAGACTAAGAACATCAATGATTTGATCTTTTTGACCAAAACTGTTTTGGCATGTTTATTGATATAAAGAGTTTATGATTTTTATTAAATGTATATTTTGATGTCTTAGTATGATTTTAGAACCTAGGATATGATTTTTGGATATTGGTGAAATCGGTTTAAGCATGAAAGTGTATTTGAAGGTCAAGTATGCAACAAAGTACTGATTTTTGTCCTATAGTGGTTTGGCCACAGTGAAGTTCTTCTAGTTTTGATTTGTTTTAAATTTCTCCATTTTGATATTTAGAATCAGGAAAAAATTTACATAAGGAATGTGAATTTTGTTAAGATTTAGAGTTAGTATGCAAAATCCTTATTTTAGATGCAAAATTGTAATTTCCCACATATAAATGGGTAAATTTACCATAAAGGTTGTAGTCTAGTTGGTATGAGCTAATATTTCATGGTTTTGAGTCATGAGTTCGAGTCAGGACATAAGTTGAAATCACTTGTGGTAGTAAAGCCTGGTCTTTGGGTCATGGGATAGGCTTTGGACCAGTTGGATACTTTGGGGGTGTTGTGGGAACAAGCTCACCCTTGGGGCAGTAGCTATGGCTCAAATCGGATATTTTGCAGCGAGGAGGGGCTCCTATGGTCACATCCAGGGAGGGTTACTACACTGGTCGCCCCCGCGTCCCCTTTTTGCTACGAAAAAAAAGGGGTAAATTTGCAATTTAGCCTTAAGTTAGTGAGTCTTTATGTTTGTATGAGCTTTAGTGAGATATTCTAACCTTAAAAATTATCTCATTTCAACTAACTTTTTTTTTTACACTATAATTTACGTTACACTACAATTACTATAAGTTAGCATTTAACTTACTCTCAGGATATTTGTGTATGTATGGTGATAAGAAACCATCATTCATATTGGTTAGGTTGTGTGTGTGTATGTATGTGTATGTGTGTGTGTGTGTGTGTGTGTGTGTGTGTGTGTGTGTGAAGTTATGTTATGCCATGTTTTATTTTCAAGTATGAAATTATCTGTTACACTGTTTAAACTAGTGTTAAATTTCTTGGGTTGACAAGGTAAAGATCAACAGGCTTCGAATGTGACCTAAATAATTAGTTTCTGAAGCGAAGTTAGGCACCAACACCGGTGGTGCCAACCGCAGTTCAATTTCCTGTTATACCTACTCATGCAGGTGCATATACCTATGAAGTGATGCATATGTTAATGTACTCACAACTGGTGCAGATACATGTGATGTGATGCGGTATCTGCAAGAGCACACGACTCAAGGGAACCTCTGTAGCATCCACATTTCACTTTTAATTAACCAGATTAATTGTTAAACAAGATTCCAAGTTCACGTTCATGACAGTTTCAATTCACGTCAGTTTTAGGTCATGTCAGTTTAGTCGATGTCAGTTTTTCGTCCACGTCAGTTTCAAGTTATATCAGCATGTGTCATGCTATTTACCAAGTCATGTCACTCTCATTCATATTCACATCGGCATTCATGTCTTTATCTATCATGCATGCACCTGTATACTGCTAATTTAATTTAGTTGTTAATTTATTAAGATTTGTAATTAAATCTCACTTGATAATCCCAACTACCATTCCCTTCGGAATGGTAGATATTGTGGCAGTGATGGATGGAACCACTGGACCATGCTAAGGTTGGCGTGGCCAAAGGCCCAAAACCGAATTGTATTGAATTTACTATAAGTGTCGTTTCCGACTGATAGACAGCTACACAAATATTACTATACTGTTAATGAAGGGTATCGAGAGAATTTTGGAGGGTAATCTTGAGCCTTTATGGCCCCTTTTTGTGAAGAGTTTCTCACTATTGAGAATTACTTCGTGTTAGCTAATCACTTCATGGAAGTCAATTCAAAGTTATTGAAGGAGATTGTAGAAATTTTGGAAAGTAAGAGATGAGGACTGGGATATTACAATGATATGTACTAAGTACTTCTCTTTTGAGGTTTGAGAGGGCCCATGTTGTAGGGACCCTACTTTTGTTTATGCATGGTATAACTTAGCCTCTGATCGGTTTATGTTAATAGTTATGGACAAGTAGTTAAGTTTGAGATTAGCATTCTAGTACTTTATATATTGCTCAAAGAGATAAATTTTTCTCTGCAAATATTGAATACAAATGGAGTGTGCGAGACTTACACATACTACAAATCATTTCCTTTTAACCAATATTGTATTTTTTCTTTCGAAGAACTTCTTAAACATCGAAAATAAAACTCTCAAAATTATTCACGTACGGTACCAAGGCATAGAAGAAGACCAAGCATATTATTCCAACGAGGTACAAAAATGAAACAGCCAGAGGTTTGCAGCTAGCTCCATCTATATCATTGTATGCTTTACATGAAAATTAGGATTCTCATGAATTGCATCTATATGGTGAGCTGGCAGCATATATATTATTCTAGTTCAGTTTTTTTTCCCATTTGTTTCAGCAGCAACGAGTGCTCTCTGAGGCAACTTTGTGTATTCAAAAAAGATGTGCAAAAGGAGCACCACAATGGCCAATCCACCCGCTAAAATCCCATTTCCTTTCCATGTGGATAGCAGGGAAAACATTTTACAGAATTTGTAGATGCCAAAATAAGTTATACAGGAACAAGTGATGACGACCTGCACATGATATAAAAACAAGTCAAGCCAATCAAAAAATAAAAAGAGTAATGTTACATATAGTCATGCTCGCGTTGTAACAAAGAAAATTGAGGGAGTGTAGTTACATATTTATTTATTTTTGAATAATTAGCAAGCCAGTAGTTTTTATCTTACAAGAACTGCCTTCAAGGACCGGCCAGCATCTGGAATTTTTTGGTCCCCAAATCTTCCCTCAGCTCGAAACTTTTCCAACATTGCATCCTGGTATGGAAAAAGGAAAAAACAACAGGGGGATAAATGCCAAGAAGTCCTGCTGATACATGCAGTGGCATGAAACATCACAGTAAATGTCACGGAAACTTCATTTCTGGAAAATCAAATACATACCCACAACCTTTGAGGAAGGAGCTAAAAAGTTCATACCTTTTCCACAAATCTATCCCTGCACCATTGAGCAAGGGCAGCATCTGATTCCGGCAATTCCTTCATTGAATATCTCTTTATGTGCATTTTAACCTACAAATTAATAACATGTAATGTTTGTACTTAAAGTTGGAGCACATATATATATATATATATATATCTCATAATACAATGGCTCTAAAAAACTGATCAAAACTCAGCAGCTTACCTCGGAAGGTTGCCGATCACAAACACTCAGCAAAGAAGGAACAGCATGACCTTTCGGAACAGCCACTGTAATATCATAAACTGCTGGAACAAAGGAGCGCATATATTTTACTGCTGCAACAAAACCCTGAAAGGAACAAATTATTGTGGCTAAAAGTAAGTATACAAATAATATTTAACTACAGGCCGCTACTAAAAGGCTTTTAGAAATTAGGTACGCAGGTTAATTCATGACATGAAATATAATATAATATTCCCTGATCTCAAATTCAAAAAGGGGACTCAAATCATGATCAATAGCTTCAACTTACTTGATTTTGATGTTTTGGGTGGTTGGTTGGTTTGCATGGTACTAGAGATATTAATTTTATTTACCTTGGTGCGAGGGATAAGGACATTTCTAGGCACAGGCAACCCTCTTGAAGCAGCAAACTCTTGAGCGTCCAACAGCTTATCTGGGGTCATTCGAGTTCCCTCGACAAACATAGTTAGCCAAAAAGGCCTAGGAAAATCCTCTAGCTCCTTGAAACTTGACTGCATGCGCAGCATCGAACCGTCCCAAAAAAAATAGTTAAAACATATGAATATGAATAGCAAAATTACCCCCAAATTATAAAACCAAATGCAATTCATGTTTAATGAACATGCATGCATGCTGCACCTTGAGTTTTTGTTCGTCTTTTTCCCAGCTTCGATCCAGAAAAACAAACCCAAAGAACCAAATTGCCCAGCCATAAATCTGCACAGGTTACACGTTACATGAATTTGATCATAAGCGCTAAGCTGGAATTGGATTTTGTAATTAATTTGACCCATATTATATATTCATGAAGCATTGACATCGCAGCTTCACATTAGATGCGACAAACATTATTAGAAGACTTAATTTATTGATCCCAAGATCATAATATGAACTTTGGAAAGATTGAAAACTTACTGGAAGATATTTTGAAGATTTCTTCACAACCATTAGTGCACTACGAAGGCAACAGAAGCGCTGTAACCAGCAACATTTACAGTCAGCCATGCAAGAGGATTCAAGCTTTATTTTACATGCATTTTAATTTAAACGTGATAGACTTGAGAAAATGGAAAATGCTATTTATACTTATAATTTTACTTACATAATCAGACTTGTTAGAAATCAGACATGATAAAACAGGACTACTGACACTCAATACATATAATATATATTGTACCTACGTGTAGTATGTACTAGTACTACTACTCCTCAGAATATATTGCTAATGGAAAAAGCTATGCTTACTGCTGGGGGTAATTTTTTTTTTTCAATTTTGTTTTACTTCGTGCCTAAGCAAGTATTTTTTAATATGCTGTGAATTTTTTTTCTTTTTTAAGAAATATTTAAAGATGTTAAAAAAAATCATGTAAAAAATAAAGCACAAAAAAAAAAAAAAAAACAAAGAATGCATTAGCAGGAGCCCCCAATGGTGGGCGTAGACCAACCCATAGCTAATTCTCTAACAGGCGTCCGATGGTATTAATTTATTAATTCCATTCTTACAACATGATGATGATCATAATGCCTTTAAAGACAAGATAATTAGCTCTAAATTAAGCCACTATTTTCTCGAATTAATAAAATTAAAAATATGATACAATACATTCGAAAACATGCAATATTAATTGCTAACATTGAATATATATTAATACAGTTCATGAGAATGATTAGCATATATATAATTAATTAATAGCACCTGAGCTAGAAGCCACATCATTAGTATATCGGTATCACACATGTGATTTGGCATGAGAAATGCATGTTCTTTGCCTGAAAACACCTCAAACAAAAGTTAAGTTCCCAAATAAATAAAATAGCATTTAAAAAATGGATAATAATTAATTCGCTGCATGCATGCATGCACCGCGCGCCTTATATATTATTATGTCAATGCATGCTGCCTTACCGTACCTATTAATCGATAAGTTTCCTTATCTGTATACAATTGAACCTGCCAATGTAATAATTAATTAATTAGTTGTAATTAACTATTTAGAAAACTGCAAAATAGAGTTAAATATGATATTAACTATAGTTTTATTCATAGACCTAGTTCGATCTAGCTATAAAAAAAATTGAGTTAAAGAAAGAAAGAAAACTGTTATAATTATAAAAAAAAATTTAAAAAAAAAATTATAAATTAATATGAATTTATATATATAACACGTTAGATCTATTTTATAATAAATTATAAAAAATAATATTACCAAGACGTTTTCATTTATAATGGTCGACGTGAATCGTACAGTACTCAGGAACTTAATTATAATTAAGTACCGTGAATCCTGACCACCAATCCAGAACCCAAACGATCAGTAACCAAAAATTTTCTGCAACAGCTCCATTGATTGTTCTGAACAAATTCTTCGATACAGGCCGAATAATAAGAAAGCAAGCGGCCTGAATTTAAGCCCAAATCAGTACACAATTATAAAATGGAATAATTTATTACCAACATCTAAAAATAAAAAAAAATAAAAAAACTGTTTATGAAGTTGGGACGTACGTACACATTTAAATTTTTGAAAGCAAGTTTGCATGCAAAATACTATATATATATATATATATATATATATGTGCTATATATCTAATTATTGAGGGTGGCAATTCCTTAATTTTCAGTACTTATGTGAATTTTATATAATATACTTCTTAATTTTCATTATTCTTTTGTGTGATATATATTCAATCTAATGAATCTATCCTTTTTTTTACACTAGACTAAATTAACCATAACTTTCCATAAAATATATAAAATTATCACATAATTCTAATCATTAAGATAGACGAAAAATAAGTGATCGATACCGATCGACATAGACTTAATTAACAAATATTGTAATTTATTTATTTATTTTTGTATAACTTAAGAGTATATATCATGTGTCTTAATTCATGATAGTTTGGGCGCTACGTACCATATGGCAAAAAGAAACTATATCTGCTATCATGATCATAATTATTTTAAAAAAATAAATAAAATATAGAATTCGCATAAAAAAAATACTTTTTTAATAGTGGATTCATTTCGTTTTCAAAACGATTATACGGCGTCTACGCACTTCACGATTGTATATAGAATTATTCATTTATATTTATAATGACTTACGCATACCAATATCACAAAAGGAAACAAGATATATAGAAATCATCTATATATAAATATAAATATAACCTTCGATCGATGGAGGATTATAAATTACAGGCCGGTGCTAAGTAAAAATTCAGAACCCAGCCGGTCAGATCATCATACTTATATATATAAATATATATATAGATACCCCATGAAAATAGAAAAAGAAAAAAGAAAACACAGACAGAATGGATCGATAACAGAGCTGAAAGCTATATATACATTATAAGAAATTAATCAATGATATATGGAGTTGGCAGGCAATAAAATACTTGGATGAGATTAACGATGATGCCTGTGCAGACGAATACAATGCCAAATGGAGTGATAATTGCTAATGTTCTGATTTCCATGGCTTGCTAGCTAGCTTGATCAGACACACTGTGTCGCATGCACGTTATATATACGTACAGAATATCGATTGAATATCAGAATCTGCTTCCGATCACATACGGTTTTTATACTTATCTTCACCCTCTTATGTGTGTGTGTGTGTATATATATATATAGACTACGTACCATGCATACATGCCAGCTAGGGCCTGATATTTAGTGTACTGTTTCAATTCAAATAAATTGTTCATATTGATTAAATTACGCCGCCTAATACTAGCAGCTAGAGCTAGACATGACGACTAGCATCGGCAGACAAAAGTAGCTAGCTAGCTAGCTAGCTTATACGTACGTATTATATATATAATAAAAATGTAGTTTTGTGATTCTCGCAGAAGTACCTCTAGAGCACTCCCTATGACTTTTATATTATATAAAAAATATAAATAATTTTAAAAATTATTTTAAAAAGAAGCTTTATCTGATTATGTAAAATGAATTGTAAAATATATTTAGCTACAACATCCCGTTACATGTAATGGGTACTATTCATCTTATAAAAATTTTTTTATTGTTGATATTTCATTTATTTCTTCATTTTTATTTACTTTAATTTTTATCATATAAGTAAATTCTTTTTATTGTTCATCATTTAAAACACATATATTTCATTTTCTTCTAAAAAATATCTTGAAATTATTTTTAAACCAAAATTTCATATTTGATTTTATTTTTAATTTTTATTTGGCTTATATATTTTTGTTTTACGTATATACGACTGAATTATTTTACATTGTATATAAATATAAATTGTAAATATAAAAAAAATATGGATATTGTAAATTTATTAGTAGAAATGAAATATTTAAAAAAATAAAAAAATATATTTAAATGATATAGAGAAAAAATAGATAAGCTGATGGATGACATATTGTAAAAATCAGTACATAAAATAGAAAAAGTGAATTTTGATGATGTATTTTAAAAGATAAGCTAAAGAATACATTGAGAGTGCTCTAAGAGCGCTACTGACCTCAATAAACTTTAACCAAAATTTAATTAAGAAAATTATTTTTATAAATTTAACTAATCACTTTTTAACAATATCAAATAATATATTCAACAAATCTATAACTATTCTATTAAAATATTAATTTTAAATTTTTTATTTATTTTAATTCTAATTATAATTTGAATATTTATTTATTATTAAAAAATTACATATTAATTTTCTAAAGTTCGTAATCAAGAACTACTTTTGCCTTAAAATAAAAATTAAAAATAAATAAATTCAGTACAAGAATTAATTCACCCAATTGCATAATCAATATAACTACATTAATACATATCCGAACGCTACATCACCAAACTAATTTCCAAGATCTCTCATCTTTTTCTAATTGTAAATATATTGATCTTTTTCTAATTGTAAATATATTGTGTATTGTTAGAATATAGTCGGATCGAGTTTCAGAAAGTGCAGCATGTCTCTAGGCTACGTTCGGGTAGTAAAGTCTTCTCAACACTCTTCAAATATTCTCGTATTTATGAAAATATTTCATATACCAAATAACTTGAAATACTCTCAATGGGACCCACAAATCCACTTCAATCTCTACTCATAACTATTCACAAACATTCTATAATACTTATCACTATTATATATAAATAAAAAATAAAATCACTATAATATTTATCACTATTAAATATAAATAAAAAATAAAATCACTATAATATATAAATTAACATATATAAAAAAAATAAAATCACTATAATATATAAATAAAAAATAAAATTACTATAATATTTATCACTATTATATATAAATTAAAGATGAAATCACTATAATATATAAATAAAAAATAACATTACTATAATATTTATCATTATTATATATATATATGAAAATAAAATTATTATAATATTTATCACTATTATATATAAATTAAAAATAAAATCATTATAATATTTATCATTATTATATATAAAAATAAAATAAAATCACTACAATATTTATTAATATTAAAAAATTACTATAATAAAATCATTATAATATTTATTACTAAAAATAAAATCAATATAATATTTATGAGATTCATACATTTTTCAATTACATACTCAAAAGTCAACAACTCAATATACTTCATACATTCAAACAATTTAAAATACTTTCATAAAATTTATAAATTCACTTTAATTTCTACTTATAACTATTTATAAATATTCTCACTACTTTTTAAATATTCTCATCATTCAAACGTATATATATATGCGCGTCGCTTGTGTGTGTGAGAAATAAGCAGCAGGTAGCAGCGTGGGCGTAGCGGTAGTTGGAAGGAATTTTTTAGTCACAAAATAATATTTATTAATTGTGAATTAACCTTTAACTATAAATACTGTTTATTTGTTGAGTCTATTGCATTAAATGTACAATTTAACTATTCCTTAACAAAAATTTGACTTTATTCCTTAACGAAATTTGACTTTATTGAGCACACTAGTACTAGTACTAGTACTCTAACACCTTATAAATACGTGCCTGGCCGGGGTACTTGCACGTACGTGCTTTTTTCGTTTTATTACGCCGAATTTACGCGGAAAATGCCCGGGTCACGGGTAGCTAGGTGGTTGAGACATTTTTTTTTTAATGTTTAAGAAAATATTTTTTAATTATATTGTAAATTTCTTTTTAAATGTTTAAAGGTATAAAAAATATATAGAAAAAAAAAATGGATCAATTTTTGGAGCTACACCCTCTGCCCTAAATCTTTATTTATTGCCTTTTCTTTCTTTTTTTGGTCCTAAGAGCGAGAGCAGGCCAGTACCTACGTCTGGTTCTAAGCACATATATATATTATACAGGTCCGGAACAACCGGCCGGCCGGACATATCTCTTTATACTTAAAAGAGTATATCGAGAAATAAATAGGAATAAATAGCGTCTTTGTTTGACATTTTTATCTTTCACTTTTGTCTCTCTATACTTGATCTTCTCTCTTTTGTATCGTATTCTCTTTTCCTGCTCTCCCTCCTTCACTCTCTATTTCGCCACCGTCGACTCCTGTCGATTCCTTAAATCTCACCACCAATCACTTTCAAATATCACAAAGATTTTTTAGATGATTAAAAATTGAAAACAAATTAAATCAATCGCTGAGAAATTTAAGAGATAGATACTGAAAGAATTGAGACTTGAAGAGAAATCCGGCGAGTTGTAGAGAAATCATGCTTCTTTGTTTCAGATAAGATGAAAATATCAAAAGAGAATGTATGAGGAAGATGCACATTATTTGATGGGGTTGTAATTTCCTCCGTATATATGTACAGCAGTCAAACTCAGAAATCCATGTACAAACATGAAAAACTAGGAAATATATAAAAGCAAATATATGGCATCATCTATCTTACTGATAAAAATGAGACAATTAAAACACTGGAAAGATAATGGCCATTTGTATATGAATGTACAAAAATGACAAAAAAAATAAAAAAATAAGAACAGGCTATTATTTATATATAAAATCAAAGAGAGAACACCAAATCAATTAAGTTGGTGATCACTCAAAATACGGAGAACGCCAAGATTTTCTTCCATGCATCATTTTTATCATACTAAAATCAAAGAGAGAGGAAGGAGAGAGCTACGGGTTTCAGCCTGTTACGGGGGGAGAGAGAAAAGTTGGTGTGGAGGAGATTGGCGTTGGGAAGGTCGCCGGTGACTAGGCTTGGTGGTGGCACGGTAACGGCAGCTGGAGGCGCTAGGAGGAGCCAAGAAGAAGAGAGATTGAGAGGGAGAGGGGCGTGCGGCTGGAGGGAGGGAGGAGAGAGAGGGAAGAGGGGAAATTGAGGGGAAAAGTTAAGGTTTGAGACTTTAAATTCCAACCATTTATCTTGAATTTCCATAATTGATCCAACAGTGGAGGTTAAGACACTAAAAATAAACTAACTTAAAATAGATAATTAAAATATAAATTCAACTTTAATTTATAAAATACTAATCTTTCATCATTAAATAAATGATAGATTTTTAATAAATATTTATGACAGTAAAACTATATAAACAATTAGAGTTTTTAATATAATTTAAATCTCATAATATTCTTAATTAACTAAAATCATTTAGATAAAATAATTTTCTACCATTATAATATTTTTGGAGTTTCCAAAATAGAAGAGACTTACTTTAATAATAAAAAAACGTGAGAGCAATATAGAAATAAAAGACTTTGTATTTTTTCAATACTCCCTGGGTTATCGAGTAGTGTGGTTGAATTTTACAATACATATATTTTGTTAAGAAAACTATTGCTAGAATATCCAAAACTTTTTAATTTTTATATTACTGTAATGTTTTGTTACTATTATGATGCTTGTTAAAATTTATTTTTCTGCTCTTATGCATTAAATTATTGACTAATTAATTTTATTTAAAAAATCATATTATTTTTACATTTTGTGGATATTAGTCATCTCTATTTTTTTTAGTTAGGAAAACGTGCATTACTTTTTTTCTCTTTTTTCACATCTTTAAATATTTTTAAAAAATAAAAATATATATATCAATACATTAAAAATTATTTCCTTAACTATTAAGTAAAAAGATTAAAAAATAATTAAATACATGAGCGGTCAAAATAAGTCAATAAAGCTAAGCGGCATACTAGCATTTCCTATTTAAAAAACTATACATTTAAAACAAAATAATTTTCCAAAATACAAAACAAAACTAAAATTTTAAATTCATTCTATCTTTTTATGCTTGTGTTTTAATTTTTTTTTTTTTTAAATTTTGTTAAAGAAAATGCTAGTATGACTCCCAATAAATACATCATGTGCCCACTAAATGTGTCCATTCGTATATTTTATTTATTTATTTTTAATGGTTAAGGAATTGATTATAATTAATTCATTTTTTTTTTCTTTCTTGATGGTTAAGGATGTTTAAAAAGAGTTTAAGAGATAAAGAGAAAAATCCATTTGCACTTCATGTTTGCATATTTAAGGTGCACATGTGTATACCCTAACATTGTTCATATATATATATATATATAGGTAGCAGATTCTAGAGTGCAATCTTAAAATAGATAAATTAGAATGAAATTAATTAGGACTATTAATACCATTTTCTTTTAATCTTTTTGCAATAACTATTGATTAAATATGGGTAAGTAGGGTTCATAATTAAAGTCACAAGCAGTTCATCATGAATAAGGCCGGCTAGCTAGCTAGCTCTATATAAGAAAAACAAAACATCTTCTTAGCTAGCTAGCTGGGACAACCTATACAATTAGTACCTTTGCCCTCATATATTGGCAAGCATCTTCCTCCTTCACCAATTGATATTATATATATTGGGATCATCATAAATAAATAATGGTTAAATTGATGATGAATGTTATAATATTACCATATTTATAATAATTTGAATATTTATTCTCTATCATATTATTAAGTTTTTGTGTAAATCAATTAATATCGTAATTAGTTTATTATATGTTCATTCTTTCTCTGATCTCATTCATCAATTGACAATAATAAAGATGTAGTCTTAAGTCTCTCTTCTTCCTTCTCTCATCGCTATCTCTTTTTCTATTATATTTTATTTCCTACAGAATTTGACATACGGTAATAATATCATACCTTAAAAAAATGAGAAAGAAATGTACGTACGTGGATGAAATCCCAACTTACAATTGAATTTTGTAAACATTAATGATGGGATTTGAATAAATTTACTCAAGAAAATAGTTTAAGGAATATCCGACCAAAATCTGTTGAATTTCTATAAAAAGTTTTTTTTTCCCCCCCACCTTAAAAGAAGCACTTTCATCTTTAGTTAATTCGTACGTTCTCCATTTTAGAGCATAACATCGAACACCATCAATTGGAATGGAAATTAGCTCTCTGTGTCTGCCTAACATCTTTCCAATGCTCTTTAAATATGCAGGCCGCATTTCATTCATATATAACGGCGCCCCAAGAAAGTCGATCGTAGCTACTACGTAAGTACTAGGGCAGGGCCCCCCCCACCCTGTCTCCCCGCCCGCCTCACATACAGGGGGGGGATGACCCCCGCCCCCGCCCCACATTAAAAAAAAAAAATTATTTATATATATTAAATAAATATATTGTATATAGATATACACAATTTATAAAAGACTTAAAATTATATTCAAGTCATTGGATTGTTTTGGCCTCCTAGGCCAATCTTTATATAGGAGACCAAGGCAATACAATAGTCATCCTTAAGCAATGTGGGACTTAGTAGTAAGTCCCACATTGCTTAAGGATGACTATTGTATTGCCTTGGTCTCCTATATAAAGATTGGCCTAGGAGGCCAAATCAATCCAAAATCTAACTCTAATGAGTTTAAATTTTTTTTATATTTATAAATTTTAATTTATTATTTAAATTATATTATAATTTTGGTCTAAAAAAATATTTTTAGACCAAAAAAATTTTTTTTTAATATAATGGCGGGGGGCGGGGCGGATGGGGGTTTTTCCCCCGCCCCCCGGCACCGGGGCGGGGGACCCCGCCCCCGCCTCCCGGGGGCGGGGGGCGGGGAGAAAATCCCCAACCCCGCATGGTGCGGGGCGGGGTGCGGGGAAGGGCACCCCCCGCCCCACACCATGCGGGTAGCAGGCCTAGTACGTACCCGCATCTTCCAACCATGCAAACCTAACATATTCTTATATATGATTTCTTCAATTCACCAGTCATATACCACACATTGAGTTTTTTTTTTTTTATCTTTTTATTTTTTTTCCCTCAGCAGCAGGTATGTGATGCATGTAGACAAAAATTTTTAAAATTTGATGAAAATTAGATTTTAGAAGGTATTTTTATAAAGTAGACTATATAAAAATTAGTACTTAGCCCCACCAAAATTATTTTTTCTTAACTTAGCCCCCCCAACTAGATTTTCTGGTTCCGCCCCTACATGTAGAGCTGTTGAATAGAAGTTTTCATTATATATATATATATATATATATATATATAATGATATTTGCAGTTTTGGGATAGATAAGTTTCTTGTAGTTTTCATCACTATCTGTTTTGCAGGTTTGATACTTGAGGAGTGTTAATTTTTTTGTTTTTTTTGGTTTTTTGGACATGTCCAAAATGCAGGTATATATATTATATGCAGTGTCAAGTTGTGACCACAAGGGGTTTCAATTTCAAGGAACAAGGTAAGTAAGAAGTGCATGTTTTCACCTGTGTTGTGATTCAGTAGCAGTTTTGCCAAATGCAAAATGAAGTAGATAGTAGTAACCAGGTTTGCTATTTGGTTAAAATTGATTGGGTGCTTGTTAGCTAGTCTTCTGTGAATTGAATACACGTCGACCTTCTATGTTTTAACGAAATGCTTATTTAATTTTTTCGGCTTATCTATTAATTTATTCTTTTCGTTAAGTACTGTTTACCATTATGAAGCATGACTAGTACTACTACCTTCTGCATTATGATAAAGCTAAATGTATTTGTATAGGACTCTAGTACTTGAGTTCTAGAACATGTTATATGCTTCACGTGTGTGTAATATAATATTCTCATTATGTAAAAACTTGGTAATTTATCTAATCTACAATTTCTTTGATTATGAAATTACTACTTGCATAATTTTGAATTAAGCATGATGTTTTGGCTGCTTCTTTGGTATTGATTTATTTGTTTCATGTGTTAAGGATATGCTATGAGTATTTTTGTCGATCAATTTTATTAATATGTTACAAATAAATTATTATTTGTTTTGCGGCGCTTGCATTATTAGACTTAAAATATATTTCAAGAAAAGGTTTAGAGATCATCAACATGACCCAACTAGAAAGATTCATGGATTCCAAGCCATATTTTTTTTAATCTATACCATTGTCTCAAGTATTAGGATAATTGCATTGCAAAATTTTAAATAGATTTTTAATCGCTTGAAATACTTTGAATTAACCCCAAAAGCTCACCACATTTTAAGTGATCAATAGACCAAAGTGGAATAATTAGTATGCATCATTAATTGAGAGTTGGAATCGGATACCCAAAGGTAATGGGCTCACTTGATTATGAATGCATTATTAATTATTTCTATTAGGTGAAAGGAATCACCATAATGGTTAATATTTTGGAATGATGTAACTTTTTACCCAAATATGAAGTTGCCACAGTACCACTTAATGATTATTTATTATTTTTTACAACCCAAAGCATTTATGTTATGAACATTTATTTTTATTGCAGTTTCAGTTCTTGTTTCGCTTCATTCACATGCTTCATCTATTTTGATCTTTAATGGAACAAATTTCTCAAATTGATATAGTCCAATTTCACCTTGGTGTCCAAGATCTTGATTTGGCACTCCAGACTGAAAAAAGATTTCCTAGTAATATTTCTCAAACTATATGCTATTACTGATTCAAGCAGTGTGGAAGAAAAGATTTTATATCATTTTGGAGAGAGATTGAACAGATTGAGCATTATCTTTATGCGAATGAGCATAGCAAACAATATTAAGTCAACGCTTCCTAAATGTGACACTGCTAAGGGATTCTTTAAAACTGTGGAAGACGTTTTTGTTCAGTAGATAAGTCTCTTGCTGGGACATTGATAATTGAACTTACTAGTTACCACCATGAAGTTTGATGGTACACATTGGATGCATGAGCATATCCTTGAAATGTCAAATCTAACTGCTAAATTAAAGGCTATTCAGATGAATGTGGATGAGTTTTTGAAAGCAAGTTTCGACTTTTCATTAGTTTTGGGTCTAACAAATGGGCCACTTCAAATTATCCAAATAATCTCTTGGGCTTGCTCATATTTTCATAGGCCTAGTAGTCAATAAATTTTAAAAGGCCTAGTCTTGAGTTAAAAATAAGTCAAACTTATCTAATAAATACTTTTGAAATAATTATTGGGCCTATCACCAATTAAATGCAATGTACTTGGTCCATAAATATTAACTAAACTTTAACCCAAATATTGAGCCCAATAGAAATCCAATAATTCAATGTAATAAATCATGGAATCGTGAACAATTTAAAACTACTCGATAAATCTCAATTGAGTCTCTATAAATATTGGCCTATTAAAACTCTTCAAAATCAACCTTAATGGGCTTAAAACAAAACTTTTGGGCCTATAGCTTAACTAAAATTTTTAGCCAATCTCAATAAAATCATAGAAAAAATTTATTTATTATTTATTTTCTCATCATCCTCTCATCATCTTATGATATGACGTTTGATGATAGGTTCACAAATAAAATATAATAAATAATCTGATATCATCTGATATCACATCAAAAAATGATAGAAGCATAATGAGAATTAAGATAAGTATCATTTGTCCAAAATCATAACCCGTGGTCCTAATCAGTTTGCTGGTCAAGTTGTGCCCGCCTAACGTGTTGCTCACCACCTAGTGTGTTGCTTGTTCGTCCTTTGCTCACCTCTTGCCTACTTATTGTCATTCATCATCCGATATTTGTACACTTCCCCATCTTTGCCCGCAAAGTGATCACCTCAACTTATAAATGATCTCATTTCTTATTGAATATACAGTCCTCTCGCCTGCCTGATTCCTTAATTGGTCTGGTATTCTAATTTTCATCTAATCCCTCACCTGATTTCTTACTAATCCTCTATTTTCATGATAATCATTTTAGCCGATGAAATTAGTAATGTTATTCCTGAATCGTGATGAGCAATATAATATTAATATTGCGTTTTAAGTTTTTATGTACTTAATTTTTTAAGCGCCACATGTTTAACAAAGATGACTGTCGACATAGTACTGCTTCTGTCAATTTACTAAATTCGGATTCGAGATTCATCTTAATTCATCTTATTTTATTATTAAAATTTTTTAAAATTTTTATACAAAATATAATAAATAATTTAATTTTTTCAAATCATAAAATAATAATAATATTAAAAATAATATTCTAATAATATTTTATTCAACTCATCTTTAAATCTAAACGAGAATATTTTTATTTGAGGATTGATCTTTATTAAAACCATGAGAATTGAAGTTTTCGACTAAAAAACATAGGCAATAATTAATCTGATTTTGAGACAAATCATAAAGGCTAGCTAATTATTCTGTATTATTATTATCGTCATCGTCGTCATCGTCATTTACAAAAATATTCTAACCTTTGCCTTGGGGTGGCCTCAATCTCAATCGAGATTGAAATTATGCAAGCAAAATTATAAACTCTTGATTTATAGTTAAGCAATGTTAGATATAATTTTAATGTACATAATCATCACGCAACTTTTTATATTACCTATTAATAAATAAATAAAGATAAAAAAAAAAAAAAAAAAAAGTAAAAGAGTAATTATTAAGTGTTTTCAAAATGTAAATACTTAAAATTAATATTTATATAAATTAATTTAATTACGTGAGATGCAAATTTTTTGAAAAAGAAATATTGGATAAGTTTCTCATCTGATTTTATTTACCTATTTATTAATCCAGACTCATTATTTTAATTTTTAAAAAAATTTAAAAAAATAAAACCCGCTTTTTCCTCAATTTCCCTCCAAGAATATGGCCCACAAGAATTTTTCCCCTGCTTCGCGCCACAAACAAGCGTCCCCTGCACCGTCTTCCTCCACCGATTTGCCTCTTTCCGATGATTCTCCGGCCATGTATCCCGTTGAATACGAGCGGGCCGTCAGTGCTTTCATGTTTGGGGACCATATCAGAGCCTTGGAGCTCGTCGATGACGCCCTTTCCCGCTACCCGGATTCGGCGCTTCTCCGCAGCACCCGAAACGTCTTTCACTACAGAGCCGCTTCCTTGCTCAAAGACCATAAGTCCAAGGTTGAATACCTGAAGAAAGCGGCCGAGTTCGCAGGCCTTGCCTTCTCTATGGCACCGAACTCCATCTCCTGCGCTAGATTGAACGTCGCCATGCTTTTCGAGCTGAAGGAGATCGCCTCCCCTACTTCAGTCTCCGATTACGAAGAAGTAATCCGGCATTGCGAGAACGCTTTGATGTTACAGAACCCAGCGGACCCTCTTGAGGGTAGCTTGGGAAAGACCAAGGCCGAGCGAGTCTTGTCGGTGAGAAAGGAGTTCTTAACGGTCATCGAGAAGGCCAAGACGAGGATCAGTTTTCTTGGAGGTGGGAATAGTAAGGACTGGTTGAAGAAGCTTGTAGAGAATGATTTTATGTCGTCCGTAAAAAACGGTTTTGAGAACATAGAACAGTTAAGGAAAGGGATCACAGAGCCGATGCCGCTGAAGGCCAAATTTCCAGCGTCGAGTCCAGCCTCGAGGGATGATCGGCTCACGGAGAAAAGAAAGAATCAAAATCTCAAGAAACTGATGTCCAACGTCGGCAAGACAGGTCGAGTCAGGACTTACTGGAACAACATGGATATCGAAGAAAGGAAGGAATTATTCACTATAGGAATAGAAGATCTCATAGCGTATTTGGATAAGAACAAGCTGGCGATGGTGAAGGAGGCTTTGGTAGAAGCAATAGATTTCGCTAAAGTGAAAAATAAATGGAAGTTTTGGGAATGTTGTTGTTGCGAAGGAAGGTTTTCGGTCGGAGTATGGGATTTGGACCACATTGGGGATATGCATATAGCTCCCCACTCCGAGTACATACAATCAGCCGCTCCGGAAATATTAGCTCCTGACTTGGCACATAAGATGCTTCAAGCTGATGTATGGAAGCCTGTGGATTCTATTTCTGCGGCCAAGATTATGGAAGATCTGCCGTCTACTGCAGATAATGGCTCTAAAGGTTCTAATGTTAGTCAGTGGCATTATTGTGATGATAGAAAGCGCGCTGATATCATCGAGAAAATTCGCTCATGCCTGCAAATGTTTACGCAAATAAATTGTCTTGCTTCTAGCCATCTCACTATGCTGCTGGACATGACAATGGACATGCTGCAAAATCGCATCCCAAGATCGATTCTCGAGGATCATGGACTGCACCAGACACTCCGTTCGATATGCTTATTGGAAGTGCCGGAGCTTGAACACGTTCTTGATTTCTTGGAAGATCTGGCTGGTGCTTGCTCATTGCGTTCTCTTTGTGAGCGTTTGTCGATAGAAGAATCGGTAGGTTATCAGGGACCTTGCTTTAAAGAGAGGATTGTTTTCAGCAGCGACTTCTCTTGCCTCCATTTGGATGAGCGATCGCTGCTGCGAGGACAGATTGATGCGCCGGATGATGGGATTGATGCGCCGGATGATGGGATTGCAGTGGCGTCAACTATTGCGGAGGATTGTGGTAATGATGAGGCAGAGCTGTCTGCAGATAGTGACGCTATTGTTTATGAATTATGTGTTGCAGTTCCTAAAATTGGGGAGCAGTGGAAGGAATGGACAAGTATGAGAGAAACCACCAGAAATATGGGAAAGGGTTTGGTGAAGATCCTTCAGATGGAATTTACACGTGAGCAGTTAATGTTAGCCAGAAAACTCAGGATTTTGAGATACGAGGACACATTGCTGAGTGTTGAGAGAATATGTGTCGAGGAAAATAAGAAAAGGGAACTAATTCCAGATTACGACCCACAGAGTTTTGAGTCTCTATTGTCGAAGCGGAAGGAGGAGCTTGAGATGGAGGGCGATGCTGCGATAGATAGCACAAGCAATGAGATAGATATCATACTTAGTATTCTGGAAGAAGCACAAGCAGACACTGACATAAACAAAGCAATCCAGAAGCAGAGGGAACATATATCTCGAGAGGTGGGTAATGGTAAACTACTAATTTATTCCTATCTTTTTCTCGGCGAAGCCTACTTATACAATCTATTTCTCTGTGTTTAATTGATTTACGAACATGTGAATTGTTCCAGGTTTAAGTGTTTTTGTTCCCTTTTTGTCTCACAAAGTTGAGTGTTTTCAGGTTTACAAACTCGATGCCATAATCCTGACAACTAAATTCGCCGTAGGGCAGACGGGGAAGAGACTTTGGAGCGTATTAGTTCATGACTATCGGTTCATTATCGTTCCCCTGTTGAAGTCATTTGTGCAGGTTTGTGTTGGCTTCATAGGGACGTTTTCTTGAATGTTCTAAGCTTCTTGTCGATCAATGTGTTTATGGTTTTGAGATGAATTTCTGCTTTCTAGGCACGCCTACATGATATGGTTGACAAAGATGCTGCAGAGAAGTCTAGTACTGCAGCAGAAGCTCTGTTAGCAGAGCTTGCCGTCGATGCCAAGAAAAACACTGATAAAGGAGGTGTTAGTTCGAAAAAAGGAGACGGAAAGTCAAAGCGTAAAAAGAAGGGAAAATATCACAGCAAGGCCAAAAATTCTGAGGTTTGAATTACTGGTTTTGTTCTATTTCTTTCTATCATGTCAATTAGCTTTCTTGTGTATTGAATCTTTTGTGTAAACTGATTTCTTAACACCTGTATTGTAGGGAACTGGTGGTAGTAAGGAGCGGCATCCCTTTAATCCCAAAAATGTGGAACAATAGTAAGTCTTTGTTTTGTTTTTGCCACCATAATTGCATTATGAAACTTCCTTTCTTTTGTTTTTTAGCTTAAAATTTGTCAGCCGTGGGAGTTCACATTTTCCTGTAAAGCTCAATGTGTTTTCATTTTTGTTTTGCTTCAGCGACATTCCCATAAGCCCGGATGAATTGGAGCAACGGGAACAGGAAGATGTTGGTCCAAGTAAGCAGGAACAGGAAGAGGAACTTCAGCGTGAGGCTATGGAGGTGCAAAGAAAGCTCGAGGAAGTTTTGGAGTTTCAGAAGAAATTCGAGGATGAGGCTAAACAAAAGCGCCAAGCTGAAAAAGCAAAGATCGTGGGGGGAACCAGTGCTGAAAATGTTGCGGAGGATGTGCATGTTGTCTTCTCCAAACTTAGCGAAGATGTTGGTCCAAGGGAGCAGGGGCATGAAGAGGAACTTCAGCGTGAGGCTATGGAGGTGCACAGAAAGCTCGAGGAAGTTTCGGAGTTTCAGAGGAAATTCGAGGATGAGGCTAAACAAAAACGCCTAGCTGAAAAAGCAAAGATCGTGGGGGGAACCAGTGCTGAAAATGTTGCGGAGGATGTGCATGTTGTCTTCTCCAAACTTATCGAAGATGTTGCTCCAAGGGAGCTGGGGCATGAAGAGGAACTTCACCATGAGGATGAGGAGGTACAAAGAAAGATTGATGCAGCTTTGGAGTTTCAGACGAAATTAGAGGACGAGGGTAAAGAAAAGCGCCTAGCTGAAAAAGCAAAAATTATGGAAAATGTTGCAGAGGATGTACCTGTTATCTCCTCTGAACCTGGTGAAAATGTTGATCCAAGTGAGCTGGAACACGAAGAAAAATTTCAGCTCGAGGATGAGGAGGTGCAAAGAAAGGTTGATAAAGCATTGGAGATTTATTTGAAATTTGAGGAAGAGGTTAAAATAGAGCTCCTTGCTGGAAAAGCAAAGATTGAGGAAAATGTTGTAGAGGAGGTGCCTCTACTCTCCTCTGAACCTGGTGAAGGTGTTGGTCCAAGTGAGCAGGAACAGGAATGGGAACTTCAGCGTGGGGATGAGGAGCTGCAAAGAAAGCTTGATGAAGCTTTGGAGTTTTATTTTAAATTTGAGGATGATGCTCGACGAAAGTACCTTGCTGAAAAAGCAAAAATTATTGAAAATGTTGCAGAGGATGTGCCTGTAATTTCCTATGAACCTGGTGGTGAAGGTGTTAAACTTGATCCACGTGAGCAGGAACAGGAAGGGGAACTTCAGCATGGGGATGAGGAGGTGCAAAGAAAGGTTGATGAAATAAATTTTGAGGATGAGGCTGAACGAAAGCACCTTGCTGGAAAAGCAAAGATTATGGAAAATGTTGCAAATGATGTGCCTGTAATCTCCTCTGAACCTGGTGAAGATGTTGGTCCAAGTAAGCAGGAACGGGAAGAGGAACATCAGCTGGAGGATGAGGTGCAAAGAGAGCTTGATGAAACTTTGGAGTTGCAGAGCCAAATTGATAACGAGGCTGAACACAAACTTGATGAGCAAGATAAGAATGTAGGTGGACCCAGTGAGAAGAATGTGGGAAGGTGGTTTTGCTGCTGTCTCCAGTGAACCTAAAGAAGATGTTTGTTCTATTAAACAGCAATAGCAGGAACAAGTGGGTAGCATCCATTTTGGTAGTCTTGAGTAGTGGACAAAGTTTTCACAGGCTGAGCAGTAGTGATCGGGTTAAGAAATAAGTAAATGAACTTGGAGAACTGCAGCACTTGAAGCACATGAAGCTGACTAGCATAGATAGCTAGAAATAGCCTATTGTACTTCTTATGGGTAAAAAAAAATTCCAACTAAACTTTCACTTGTAAAGAATTAAAGCATAGATGTATACTTCTCAAACATGACAGTTTCTCTGGACCCATTTCACTTGCATATGGCTTCATTTTGCCACTACTGTGCATAGGAAAGGGGGCCTCATGGGTTCAATACTGTATAGGCAGAGAAAATGAGAGTAATAATAATAAAAGGGAAAGGTTTGTTCTGGTTTTTGAGAATTTCCGATTGCTGGGTTTCCTTTATTAATGCTGCATATCCAAAGTCTTTCCTGTATAGTTAGTGAAAAGCAGTGTTAATTGGTTTTGGTTGGTAACTGCATTACAAATGCAATCTGTGGTATAAATAATGGATTGTCCATTATAAGGGCTGCCTCACTAAGTCGAGGGTTGCCTTAATAAGACCTGATGGAATGGCAGAGAAAATAGCAGCTGTAAATATTGCATTCCAGATTTTTAACTAATCACCACTGCTTTTATGCACTGAAAACAAGGTTCTGTAATGCTAATCATACAAGGTGATAGAGTTTTAACCTCTATAGGTAGGCCCAACAGACTCACATGTAAGCTATGAATATATACTACATTTTCCAAGCCATATAACAGGGTAATAGGTAGATTGACCAATTCCAAGGATGATATCAGAAGAGTTTTCTGATCACAGATGAAATAGCTACAGATAATTGAGTAATTATTACTGAAGAAGCTGCTCTTCCATTGGGTCTTGTGTCACTGTATTGACAGGGGTAGAATGCTCGGACTCGGAGGATTGGATGAGAATTTGCATAACAATGGTAACGAGGACCAAGAATGTGGCTGAAAATGCAATGCCTTCCCATGAGGATAGGAGAGAAGACCACTGAAAGAATTTGGTTATACCATATACAAGGACACATATCCAAGATATGACAACCTATTTGCAAAACAAAATGAGATTATAGATGAGAAAACGGATACTATCATTAATTCTCTTCAAATTATTAGAAGGGTATCTTACAAAGAAAGATTTTTTTGGTCGACCAATGTCTTGCTGAGGTAAGTCACTGAAAGAGTCCATACAAAAGTATCTCTCCAATACAGCATCCTGGAAGGTTTGAGAAAAATGAAGAAATAAAGAAAAAGTGAATATATATTATATACATTAATTAAAAAAGAAACCTAGAATGATGGCTGGTAAGATTAGCAATATAAAATAAAGCATGCACGAGTTAGATTCAGATTGGTCCACTAAAGAATTTTCCAGCATCCCTGCAAATCTAGCACAAACATCTCAACAATTATATTGAGACATCAATGTTCATACCTTTGTAACAAATATATCTTTACACCATTGTCCAATGCCATCAGCTGTTTCTGGCAACTCCTGCATTTGATGTCTCCTGATTTGCACCTTCATCTGTAAAAGAAAAGAGTGACATCAATTATTAATTGGAAGATAATATTCTCACCTCTCTGTATCACAACACCATGTGGTAAAAGGCATATTTGATGTTCTGTTGGGCTTTCTATGTTATTTCTCTTCTCAGTTCCACAATAAAGCATATAAACTAAAAGCTGAAAGGGGGTGAAGATTTCTGAAAATAGTGGTACTCATACAATTATTGGGTCCCAATTTCCAAACCAGCCTATTTAGATCAAAGTATCCATCCTGTGTGCTACTTGAAACAAACCCGGGACTCAGTTTGTGTATGTCAGTTACAGGAATTCCTTTGCAGTTTCTGCTGGGCTAAGATGAGCATAAAAACTTGACCCCTATCTGGTCATATGATTTCGACATTGGTAAATGAATCCACTACAGTACTGTCAAGTAATATTATCTTCATACCACAGAAGATTGTCTTCTACATATTCCCAACATTGTAGGTCGAGGCTGGTTTTTGGAAACGGCCACTGTACAATCATAAATTGCTGGAACAAACGAGCGCATATGCGTTACAGCTGAAACAAAACCCTGAGAGAAATTTAAGGCAATGTCAAAGGTAGATACTTGAGATGACAAGAAAAACAAATGAAAACAAAAGAATAAATGGCAAAATCCACATGCCATTAGATGTGGCAGTAATTTTCTAACTCACATGACTTATAGCTAACTTCAGATTAGATTTCATTTCGACAAGGGAAAAATAAAATAACAGACCAACTTACAATAACTCCAGCCTAAAAGGCAAATTCCTGTAAAAACTTTTACACA
>NC_049914.1:25422777-25429958 GCF_001411555.2 Juglans regia | reverse complement strand
CCACCACCCTCACCATCCCCTCCACCTCCTTATATTTACAAGTCCCCTCCTCCACCATCTCCCTCACCTCCTCCCCCATACATCTACAAATCCCCACCACCTCCTCCATATGTCTACAAGTCACCGCCTCCTCCATCTCCATCACCCCCTCCTCCCTACATCTACAAGTCCCCACCTCCTCCATCACCTTCACCTCCTCCTCCTTATGTTTACAAGTCTCCACCACCGCCATCCCCATCACCACCACCTTACTACTACTACAATTCCCCACCACCTCCCCCTGTATACTAATTATTACCGATCACTACTATTTGATCTATAGATTGCGTAAGTTTAGCTATATGCTCTCATTTTCTTTACATGCATGCCCTTCCGATCTTCTTATAGTTTTTGTGTTTTACGTTCCCCCATGGTAACCTTCTGTATTTATATTATTTTGTTAATTTGCAGCTTATTTGTTATTAAAAAGAATAAATGCTGCCCTCAAGTACTCGGACACTCTCATCGGGGATATATGGTTTTATGCAGTCCGTTCGAGACATGAAATGGCATACAAATAGACGGAAAGACATGCATGCCACGTTTCAGTGCCTTTTCATGAATAATGAGATCTTGTTGTAATTTGAAACTCGCGATCTACTTGATATAGATATTCATGTATTTGCGATTTCTTTAATTAATTGAATCCTATGTGTTGATGATCACGAGACGTTATATATGCTTAGAATATTACTCTCTTTTATTTCTTTAAACGGATCATATTCGATCTTCCAATATTCCATTTGCGGTAAAGCGAACGTACGTACCTACGTTGACTCTATATATATATATATATAATTAAACCATTCTTGACCCTATAAACCAATTCACTCCAAACAATTTTTTTTTTTTTTAAAGTAATACTGGATATAATTTTAGAATGTGTAAATCTCGCACATTCTCTTTAAAAAAGAGTGGAATTTTACATCATTAAAAAATTAACTTTTTCATGTAGATTATTTACTCAATTTTTTTAAAAAAAAATTAGTAAAACTTACATGACTGTATAAAAATATCGTTGTTCACTACAAGAAATAAGGGTTTTGCAGCGATTTTATATCCGTTGCTAGTACTGATTCTTCGACTTTTCGTCGTCGTTGAACAATTCTAGAACGTGATAATCATCAAAAAGTTAAAAAAGGATCATCCGACATCATCCGTGTTTGTACGTAGGCATGATTAATTTATTATATATTTAACACTGTTAATTTTAGCTAGCTTGCTAGCTTTCTTTGCTCTTTTTCTTGATCTATTTTCTTCTTCTTTTTTTCTTTCTTTTTTTTTTTTTTTTTTTGGTTGGTTAGGCATGCACATGATTGATCAACTCCAATTGAACTTCACCAGTTAACACATGCACGAGTATATATACTAAGTACGTAAACATCCAAACCTAGCTAGCGGCTGTTTTGATCATATTCATCAAATTTCTAATATTATTTAAAGTACTTCACCAACCCCGGCCCAATGTTAATTTGATCTGTTCCAATTGTGTTAAATAATTAGTAGTACACATACGTGCATGCATATATAATATCTGAATGAAGTTATAAAATGCAGAAAAATATATAGTTTCATCCAAGATACTGAAACTGTGTCGTATTAATCAAATTATAGGCATACACGAGTTTGAATTATATGATACAATGGATATGAACTAAACTGCAGATAAATAGTGTTATTTGGTTGTTGCCGTTTATCATAGGCCGATAATGTCACTTTGAAATTTATCGATGATATCAATTGGTTTTTTGCAACTTATCTTAATCAGTATCTATTGAGATGTCAAATCATGTGAAGAAGAGTCATATTCATCTTAACAGCCCCCCTCAAGCTAATGGGAGGTGAGACTACCATAAGCTTGGACTTGAGTAAATGAAATCGAGCTGCAGATAAAGCTTTGGTAAATATATCTGCTACCTAATGTGGTAGAAATTATGGATTTCAGCTGAATGTCCTTATTGATACCTTTTTTAACACAAAGTGGTTGTCTACTTTAATTTGCTTGGTACTAGCATGGAATATAGGGTTGGCAGCCAAGACAAGTGCACTAACATTATCACACCAAATGATGGAAGCTGTGATGAGAGAAAGATGAGGTTCATTGAATAACATGCGAAGCCAATAAAGCTCAGTTGTAGTGATGGCCAATGATCAATATTCAGAATCAGTACTTGATTTGGAAACCTCTGCTTGCTTCTTTGCACTTCAGGAAACAAGACAATTACCAAGAAGAATTTCAAAACCTAAGGTAGATCTTCGGTTATCTACGCTACCTGCCCAATCAGCATTGTAGTAGGCTTCAAGTTGCCACTGTCCCTTGGTGTAAAGAAGTCCATGATCAAGCGACCCTTTTAGGTAGCGAAGAACCCTGTTTGCAGCAGTCCAATGAACTGAAGTAGGGGAGTGCATGTCTTGAAAAATTTGATTCATAACAAAAGCAAATTCAGGTTGGTAAGTGTACAACACTGAAGAGCTCCCACTACATCTGTAATCAGCAAGGTCGGGGAGTGTTTCACCATCAAACTTGGAGAGTTTAATGCTAGAAAAGCAGGGATGTGGTGATGGTTGGGCGCCCTGCATGTGTACTTGAGTTAGCATATAAGAGATTTACTTTGAATGGCAGTGATGTAGTCCATCGTTAGTGCAAGTTGTCTAAATGCTTAAAAGGGAATTCCTCCTGAAGTCTTGTGATTAGTGAATGAATAACTGAATCATAAGAACCTGTGAGGATTAGGTCATCAAATAGATAAGAATGTAAATGTGAGCATCACCATGATAAAAACAAAATAGGGATGTATCAACAAGAGAGGCGGTGAAGCCAATGTCTAATAGAAAAAGTGATTGAACCAAGCTTGAGGGGCTTGTTTTAAGCCATAGATAGCTTTGTTTAACGTGCATACATTATCTGTAAACTGTGGATCTATATAACCCTGACATTTTTTCATGAATACTTCCTCCACTAGTGATCCATGTAGGAAGGTATTGGAAACATCCATATGCCTAATGGACCAATTAAAATGGACTACCAAAGTGAGTATAACTCGAATGGTTGACGGCTTAATCACAGGGCTGAAAGCCTCAGAATAGTCAATGCCACATTGTTGTTCAAAGTCTTTGCCAACAAGCTTGGCTTTGAAACGATCCACAGATCCATCTTTCTTCTATTTAGTGCAATACACCCGTTTGGTTCAAATGATGTTGTGGTTCAATGGCTGAGAGCAAAAAGACCAAGTGTTGTTGGAGACATGGGCATGAAATTCTTTATCCTTAGCTTCTTTCCACCAGAGTCAGTAACTACTTCGCGAAAAGTGGATCGTTCAGTCTCAGTCAAGAAAACATGAAATTAGTGCAGAGGTTATGGGTAGATTGATAAAGATGGGAATCTGGAATTTTTTTGGTTTGAGAGAACCAATCCTACATCAATGGTCTTAGGATGTGGGACTAATGTATCAAAAGAAGGTGGAGAGGTAAATTGTGTGTTTTTTTTAAACTAATAACTTCATTCATTACGAAATATACAATTGATCAATTACAATGGCTTGAACACACAATGGAGCATCCTCCATATGTACACGAAAAGAAGATAAATCCAACGCTGACTTGGCTAGAGAATGAGCTGCAGCATAAGCATTCCTCTTGGCATGAATAACATGAAACTGTTTCAGAGTACTCTTAGCATCCCCAATTAAAATTCCATGTGAGCAGAAATTCATATTAGGATCATTCAAACCATTAACAACCTGTAGACAGTCACCTTCAAATATCACCTTACTCAGACCTAATTCCTGGCAGAACTTCATAGCTTCCAACATCCCAAAAGTTTCAGCAGCAATTGGTTCCAATTGGATCTCTAGAGGCTTTTCTAACTTAGCCATAACTCTGCCTTCAAAGCCCCGGAGTGTTACTCCCACACCAATTCTATTTAATACTGAATTAATAGCCACATCCCAATTTGCTTTACAATGAGAAATATCAGGCGGTAACCATCTGGTAATAGGTCTGAACATTGATTGGGACAACATTCTCTTTTGCTGGACCGCTTTAAACAGATCATAAGAATGTTGAGAAGAATTAAGAACTTCAGTTGGATTTAGAAACACTGCATCATGCACAAATTTATTTCTGCGCCACCATATTGATTTAGTCTGACTACTGAAAGTTCAAGCTCTTCTTCTTGCAATCTTTTTATAAGAGTACACATTATCATGAAGAAATCATCAACATCAGTAATACATTTTGGTACTTTCATAAAACCTTGACACTAAACATCCTGAGTAGTTGGGCAAAGCCAGAGAGCATGTACAACAGATTCATATTGAGCTTTACAAATTGGACAAGTTGGACTATCAACTATCTTTCTCCTGAATAAATTCATTTTGGTAGGAAGACCATCTAGACAAGCTTTCCAGATAAAAGTTTTCACTGAATTCCAGATAGGATACTATCATCAGCAAAAAACATGTGACTAATATGTATGGATCCATCAGCAATAGGAATTCCAGATATTAGTTTTTTCTGATTAGCATTGGTTAATAAAGAACTCAGAGCTTTTACACAGATAATGAAAATATAACATGATAATGGATCACCTTGTCGAAGACCACGAGTAGGGACAATTGTTTCTATTGGAGTACCATTGACCAGTATTGAGGATGAGATAGAACACGCACATTTCATAATAAGTTGAATCCATCTTTATGCAAAACCCATTTTCTGCAAAACAGCTCCCATGAAAATCTATTTCACTCGATCATAAGTTTTACTCATATCCAACTTTAGTACCATTTATCCATCTCTGCCTCTCATTGCAGAATTCATTTTGCATAATGTTTCATCCTTAGCAAGTATGTTATTAGTTATTAACCAAGCGGGTATAAATGCACTTTGAGTTTGAGACATGATTTTTGAAAGAATGTGTTTGTCGATTAGCTAAAAATTTTGCCACAATCTTATATAAAACATTACACAAGCTAATTGGGTAGAAATCTGTTACCTTTTCTGCCCTAGGGACTTTAGGAATAAGAGTAATGAAGGTTGAATGGATAGATTCCATACTCCTATCTGTATGCAGACATTCCAAGACAGCTGCACAAATCCCATCACCAACCAAATCCCATTTTTCTTGATAAAAACAACTAGCTACACCATCTGGACCATGATATTTCAATGGACCCATACCAAAGAGAGCAAACTTGATTTCCTAAGTAGAGAAAGGTAACAACAAACTCTCATTCATGCCCACATCAACCACCTGAATTATATATGCAATGGAAGACTCCAACTTTGAGCAACCAGCAGAAAAATATATCTTTTTGTAATACTTAGAGAAAGATGCACTTAATGCACCTAATCATGCACTTCTTTCCTCCACATTTAGCTTTTAAATTACCTAAATACTTTTAATAATGACAAGCTCTTCTTGACCTTTAATTCCTCCAATAATTAAAATCAACTCACCTATCTAGGTGGATAGTTTTATTTTTGAGCAGTGCAGGCTCTATCCACAGTTTATTTTATCAACATTAATCTCTCACCATTTTATGATGTTGTATTTAATAATTTGAGACTATTTATTATGTTTTAACTGTAAATAAATTATTTAATGCCACATAAAAAAATGAAAAGATAATAGTAAAAACCTTGATAATAGAAATACTAATTAATCTGATAATTAATCTAGCATTTTCCTGAGGTTTCATATTAATAAGATAATTTTTTATTTATATCGGTATAATCACGAGCATAATCATTGGAAAACTTGGTATCACAAGCATAAATCTTATGCTGTCAAGAAGCTGAGCAACCATGATTATTCAAATAGATATAATTACATAGACTCGTTGCATCTTGGTGCTTAATTTAATAACATGCATGGACCAGGCAATTGATAGTGATATGTAGCTTTATTTATTTAACTTTTTTTTTTTTTTTTGTAACTTTTTCTGAAGAAATGAATGGAAAATCTGGAAAAAATAAGGTGGTACGCCTGCAGGACCTGTTCTGCCTTGCAAATTGGAAATGTTCCACTTTCACCGACTCTGTTGCTGATGTTTATAAAACCCAAAAACAAAAAATAAAAATAATAAAAAACAAGTGTATATATTAATGTCGATATTGCCAGTACATATGTCCAGCCTAGAAACTCAAAATCCAACAACGCGTGTTAGGTATTAATTTTCATTCATTTCAACACAAGCCAAAGACTAAACAAAGATCAAACATGAACCCATTTTCACATTAATTAGGGTTGTTGATGGAGTCAATTAGTCTTTACATAAATGTATTCTTTTTAATCATTATCAATATTGGTGCCTGCACAGATAATCTAGACCGTTTCAAGGCATTACTGGGATCCCATTATTCATGTATTATTGGTTAGTTCAAGGTTGAAAACTTCATCTAGTACTAAAAAACATGCTGATCTGCTTATTGAAGGGTTGGCTATATAAAGTGGGAGCCTCTGCTCAGTGCTCCTCATTCCAAAGTAGTTCAGATCTTCAAGCCATAAAACACACAACTGTGGGAGTTTCGTGTTTACTCAAAAATGGCCAATTTTTGGCCTCGCCTGGTTTATGCAGTGGCAGTATTCATACTGGCCACCAATGTAGCAGCCGATGATGATGATTACAAGCCTTACATTTACAAGTCCCCTCCCCCGCCATACTACCGCTACAACTCACCGTTGCCTCCATACTACAAGAAGTCTCCACCACATTACTACTATAACTCACCGCCGCCACCATCACCATCTCCTCCTCCTCCCTATATTTATAAATCTCCACCACCACCATCTCCATCACCACCTCCACCTTACATTTACAAATCCCCTCCTCCACCGTCTCCATCACCTCCTCCTCCTTATATTTATAAGTCACCACCTCCACCTTCTCCATCTCCACCTCCTCCTTACGTTTACAAGTCACCGCCTCCTCCATCTCCATCACCTCCTCCTCCATATATCTATAAATCACCACCACCACCCTCACCATCTCCTCCACCTCCTTATATTTACAAGTCACCACCTCCGCCATCTCCCTCACCTCCTCCTCCATATGTCTACAAGTCACCTCCACCTCCATCACCATCACCCCCTCCTCCTTATATTTATAAGTCACCCCCTCCTCCATATATCTATAAATCAC